>NC_039368.1:53179536-53211183 GCF_003573695.1 Papaver somniferum | reverse complement strand
TCAACCTTCTTGTATTGTGCTACCCGAGGATAATGGCCATTATGAGCTGAAATCGAGCACAATACAGATGCTTCCTATTTTTAGAGGTGTTGAGAATGAAAACCCGTACCACCACGTGAGAGAATTCGAGGAAATTTGTGGAACTCTGCGTTTCACTCAAATGTCCGACGAAACACTAAAGTTAAGGCTCTTTCCTTTCTCCCTGAAAGATAAGGCAAAGGCCTGGCTTTATGCTTTACAGCCTCAATCCATCATGACATGGGATGACCTCATAAAGGAGTTTTTCAAAAAGTTTTTCCCGAATCACAAGACTGCGACAATTCGTCAAAGTCTGAATAGATTTGTGCAATTAGAGGGTGAGACCTTAGCTAGATACTTGGAGAGATTCAATGAATTATTGCTCCAATGTCCCCATCATGGTTTTGAAAAATGGAGACTTGTGCAAATTTTGTATGAAGGTCTAGATGTGTCCACCCGAACAACGGTTGAGTCGATGTGTAATGGTCTATTCGTAGACAAAACTGCTGATGCGTCTTGGGACTTCTTGATTGAAGTAGCTGAAAAGACGCAACAGTGGGAATCCATCCGTGAACCCAGAAAGACTACATCCGAAGCGAAGGCTTTTAGGATTGAAGCAGATTTCGAGGGAAAAGCAAACATGACATCAATAGTTAGGACATTAGAAGAGTTAGAACTACATAAAAATTCAAAACCTTCCACCACTACTCTCCGAGAACATGTCGCTTCGTCTGTATGTGTCGCTTGTAACGATCCCAACCATCAATTCCAAAATTGCCCTGATTTGCTTGCAGTCCAGGAATCTAGGCTTGAACAGGCACATGCCATGTTTCAAAAACAAGAGCATAACCCCTATTCACAGACCTACAATCCAGGATGGAGAAACCACCCTAACTTTTCATGGTCCAAAGGACCCACTCAGGGAGGACCATCTCAACCCAATCAGAGCTATCAAAACAATCAGGGATATCAGAACAATCAAGGTTATCAACACCCGAGAAACCCTCAACAACAATCATATCCTCAACACAATACCGACAAGAGATTATCCGCCCTAGAGGAAATGTTCCAGAGTCTGGTGCAAGGTCAGAAAAATCTTGATCAAAAGATGGGTCAACTCTGCGATTCCATGAGCGAGAGAGAAAAGGGTACACTTCCTAGCCAACCCCAACAAAATCCAAAGAGGATATTTCAAGCAGGCACATCATCTTGCAATGAAACCTCACCCGATCAAGTCCATTCCATCACCACTCTTCGAAGTGGTAAGATTGTTGAGAACAATGTAGGCATACCACAATAAATTGAATCTGAGCCAAACATATCATTGCCTACACCACCCCAGAAAACCAAAGAATCTGAGCAAGTTGGAAAGCCTGACAATTCTACCGCTATGAATGTCCCTTTGCCAACTCATTCTCCTGTTGCCCCATTTCCTCAGAGATTGATCTATCAACAGAAAAGTACCCATTACAATGAGATGTTAGATCTGTTCAAGAGAGTCAACATCAACATTCCTTTTATTGAAGCAATCAAGCAAATCCCTGCTTATGCCAAATTCCTCAAAGACTTGTGTACTCAAAAGCGCAAGCTCAATGTGCACAAACGTGCTTTCTTAGCTAAGCAGGTGAGTTCCATCATTCTGAACAAAACTCCACCCAAGTTTAGGGATCCAGGATGTCCAACAATTTCTTGCACTATAGGAGAACACACGGTCAATAAAGCGTTATTAGACCTGGGTGCAAGTGTTAACCTTCTGCCATATTCTGTTTATGAGCAGTTAGGTCTTAGGGAGTTGAAGCCAACATCTATCACTCTACAACTGGCAGACCGATCTGTCAAGATTCCTCGTGGAATGATCGAAGACTTTTTGATCAAGGTTGACAAATTCTATTTTCCCGTAGACTTCATTGTCTTAGACACTCAACCTGTACAAAACCCAGACTGTCACATTCCTGTCATCTTAGGACGTCCTTTCTTGGCTACGTCCAACGCAATCATTAATTGTCGTAATGGAGTGTTGAAACTGTCTTTTGGCAACATGACGGTAGAATTGAATGTGTTCGATATTAGTCAACAACCTGTGAATCTTGATGATGATGATGTGCATGAAGTTAATATGATTGAAGGATTAATACAAGATTCGTTGACTAACATTCTATCCGTCGACCCCTTTCAAGCATGTATGGAGAACTTTAACTCAGATTCCTATGATGATGCATACTGTAGTGACGTCCTATCTCTGCTCGAATCTGTACCTCAAATGGACGTCACTAAAAGGAAATATGAAGTGGAACCACCCTTACTCTCTGATTCCAAGCTCATTCCATCCATTGTTGAGCCACCCAAGCTTGAATTGAAAACATTGCCTAGTACGTTGAAGTACGCATTCTTAGGTTCTTCTGATACTTTACCTGTCATTATTTCATCATGTTTAGACACGGAACAGGAAAGTAAGCTTTTAGAAGTACTTAAGGAACACAAAGAGGCCTTAGGATGGACCATCTCAGATCTCAAAGGAATTAGTCCCACCATTTGCATGCACCACATTAACCTTGAAGAGAATGCCAAACCATCGAGGGAAATGCAAAGGAGACTTAATCCTAACATGAGAGATGTAGTCAAAGGAGAGATCCTGAAACTACTTGATGCGGGTATCATATACCCAATACCTGATAGCAAATGGGTTAGTCCCATTCAAGTTGTGCCTAAGAAGTCAGGCATTACTGTAGTTCAGAACGACAAGAATGAATTAGTCCCTACTCGTACAACCACAAGATGGCGAGTATGCATCGACTACAGGAAGTTGAACACAGTAACAAGGAAGGATCACTTCCCGCTCCCTTTCATTGACCAAATGCTAGAACGTGTGTCTGGACACAGTCACTACTGTTTTCTAGATGGCTTTTCCGGTTATAACCAAATTCACATTGCTCCGGAAGATCAGGAAAAAACTACATTCACGTGTCCATTTGGGACGTTTGTTTATAGACGTATGCCCTTCGGGTTGTGTAATGCACCTGCTACTTTTCAGCGTTGCATGATGAGCATTTTTTCTGACATGATAGATAGTTTTCTCGAGATCTTTATGGATGATTTCTCTGTTTTTGGTTCCTCGTTTGACGAATGTTTGAAGCATCTTGTCCTCGTGATATCCAGATGTAAAGAAAAGAACCTTGTTCTAAATTGGGAAAAATGCCATTTTATGGTGAATTCAGGAATAGTTCTAGGACACATCATCTCAGAAAAAGGAATTGAAGTGGATAAAGCTAAAGTTGACCTCATTCAACATCTACCACAACCTCGCTTTGTGAAGGATATCATATCATTTCTAGGTCATGCTGGTTTTTACCGGCGATTCATCAAAGATTTCAGCAAAATCTTCAGACCTTTGTGCAGTCTTCTCTCCAAAGATGTTGCCTTCAATTTCGATGCTGCTTGTGTGAAGGCATGGGAGGAATTAAAAACCCTTCTCACCACCGCTCCTATAGTCCGACCACCCGATTGGAAGCTTCCGTTCGAACTTATGTGTGATGCCTCTGATTATGCTGTTGGTGCTGTTTTAGGACAGCGAGTTGATATACTACCATATGTGATATACTATGCTAACAAAACCCTTAATGATGCCCAACTCAATTATTCAACTACCGAGAAGGAATTGCTTGCCGTCGTTTTCGCATTAGACAAGTTTAGATCTTATCTGATAGGGTCTAAGATCATCATATACACAGACCATGCGGCTTTGAAGTATCTTCTTTCCAAGAAGGATGCTAAAGCTCGCCTTATTCGATGGATACTATTATTACAGGAATTCGATCTCGAAATCCGTGATAAGAAAGGTTGTGAGAATGTGGTTGCTGATCATTTGTCTAGATTGACTTTAGAATCTATTGATGAATTTGAGCTGATTAGAGAATCATTCCCAGATGAACAGCTGATGTCTATCTCAGACCTTCCTTGGTTTGCTGATATTGTTAACTACCTCGCTACAGGTAGGATGCCCTCACGTTGGTCGAGACAAGACCGCTCTAAATTCCTGGCTGAAGTTAAACATTTCCTTTGGGATGACCCATATTTGTTTAAGTACTGCCCAGACCAAATCATTAGGAAATGTGTCCCCAACACCGAACAGAAAGATGTGATATCTTTCTGTCATGACCAAGCCTGTGGAGGCCATTTCAGTGCCAAGAAAACCGCTGCAAAGATCTTGCAGTGTGGGTTCTATTGGCCATCGTTGTTCAAGGACTGCCATGATTACTGTGTTGCATGTGAACGTTGTCAGAAGCTGGGAAGCATTTCAAGGAGAAACATGATGCCATTGAATCCTATTCTGATTGTTGAGATTTTTGATGTTTGGGGGATCGACTTCATGGGTCCATTTCCCATGTCTGACAGCAAGTTGTACATCTTAGTCGTCGTTGACTACGTCTCCAAGTGGGTAGAAGCCATCGCAACCAGAACAAATGACCACAAGGTGGTACTTTCCTTTTTAAAGGAAAACATATTTTCACGTTTTGGTACCCCGAGAGCTATCATCAGTGACGGTGGTTCGCATTTACGCAACAAGTACTTTGAGTCTTTAGTACGCAAGTATGGCATAACCCACAAGGTCGCTACTCCATACCACCCTCAGACTAGTGGACAAGTGGAAGTTTCTAATAGGGAGATTAAGCACATTCTGGAGAAGACGGTCAACCCGTCCAGGAAAGATTGGTCATTGAGATTGAATGATGCTTTGTGGGCCTATAGAACAGCTTATAAGACACCAATTGGCATGTCCCCTTATCGTCTGGTGTATGGAAAGCCATGTCACCTTCCTGTGGAATTAGAGCATCGAGCTTACTGGGCTATCAAGAAACTTAACTTCTCTCTCGACAAGGCGGGTGCACAACGGAAACTTCAACTCAATGAGTTAGAAGAATTAAGGAATGAGGCTTATGACAGTGTCAAGCTGTACAAGCAGAAGATGAAGTTGTTTCATGACAAGCGTATCCTAAGAAAGTCTTTCACTCCTGGTCAGAAAGTCTTGCTGTATGACTCCCGATTACATCTTTTTCCAGGAAAACTGCGTTCCAGATGGAAGGATCCGTACCTAGTACGCACAGTTTTTCCTCATGGAGCTGTAGAGCTGGAGGATGTTTCCAACAAGAACGTTTTCAAAGTCAACGGGCAGAGATTAAAGCCATTCCTTGAGCCATTTCCACCCGACATTGAAACAACCAACCTGGAGGACCCGGTCTATGTGGACTAAACTGGTCCACTCTTTCCCTAAATAACCAAAAAGTTTTCGCTCCCGACAAAACCAAATTTTTCCCAAAAAGTCCAATCCCATTAAAAACCAAAATTTTCTTGTAGATAATGTGTTAGTTAAATTTCCTTTTGTATATATTTTGTGCTCATCCATTGTGACTCCGAATATGTTGGAGTTTTGCCTTGGATAACGGAGTTTTAATTCTGCTTTCGCCGAAATCGGGTATTCTCTCTCCTTTTACTCTACTCAGCATGTCCCTTTCCATATGTTGTATTTTAATTCTTTCCATATTTTTAAACATTGAGGACAATGTTTAGTTCAGGTTTGGGGGTATAGAGTAGATACCACGATAATATGCCATAATTGAAAACAAAACTCCATCTTTTTGAAAAAATTGAAAAATTCCAAAAAAAATTGAAAAATCAAAATAAAAAAATTAAAAATTGAAAAAAAAAACATAAAAATCGAGCTCATTTACCTTGAAATGTTGAATCTTGTGCAAATATGTAATTATTAGGAGTCTTAGTCTAGATATTTAGGCACCCTGATTCTAGCACAATTCACATAGTGATAAGAAACTTGCACGCGCACGATCTACCAATACATGTATAGCCTCGATCTTCAAGGTGTTCTATCGGAAGTTTTAGTTGCCAATCACTTTAGAATACTGAACGAAACTTGACTAGCTTGTTCTTTGGTTGGTTGGGATAGAAGGTGGAGGTTACATTAAGAAAAACAACCATCGAATTTAACTGGGTGCATCAAAAAGGGCTACCTCTTGCAAAGTGTCATGTAATCTTTTGTCTTTTGTATATGTATCAAAAGTGTTTCTTTATCAAAAAAAAACAAAAAAAAAAAAAAAATCAAGTATTTATCAATTCCTTCCTCTCTTGTTCCAAAAAAAAAAGAGTAGTCAATGTAAATAAGAGTCATGTAAAGAGTCATCTTTTGTTGTTTCATTGTAATAAGCAAGGAGGGTGTATGCCATTGATGTACAACGCGAGTAATTGTGAAATACCTCCAACTCATTCACAATTCTCGTAAAGTCCGGACAGCTAGCTAGATTTCGACCTTGGTTCTTAGCCTGAGAAACTATCTCTTGGTGATTAGTAGTCATAACATCCGATCTTTCTTTACACATGTGTAGATACACTTTACACTCTTATCACATGTCTTTATTTGTTATCAGTGCTAGGATTGTGCCTTTGATAGCTAGATTGACATCTCCATTTTGCTGTGAGCTTAAACTGACTTGCACATGTCACATTTGATGGAATATGAGCTTATATTTTGACCTAGAACTTTGTAGGTACGTTCTAAGCAAACCTTCACGAGACTTAACTCGTCCACTAGGGACACTTAGTGGTTTAAAAGGCTTAGTGCATACACTAAATGCATTCGAGAGACCAGCGACAATGGTATAGGTAGGATTTCCTTAGTTTTGTTTTACTTGAGGACAAGTAAAATTCAGGTTTGGGGGTATTTGATGAGTGCTAAAAAGCGCATATTTCTATATATTTTTCTTGGCATTTAACTCATCTTTTGTGCATTAATTCTAAATTTTATCCCATATTCTGTATTTTCATTGTTTTCAAGAATAAATATTTTTCTTAATTAATTTTGCATTTTTAGGTAATAAATAAAGTCGGATGACTTGCGGAGCAGAAAAGTGGTGAAAAGCCAGGAAGAATTACGCAAGGAAGCCGCAAAGAATGGAGCGCACGTCCAAAAAGCTAGGAATGGGCTCAAGAAGGAAGAATTGTTCTTAAAGAAGATATGGGCTTGGCATACCCAAGGCCCAAAACCCTTACCCAAACCCATTTTCTATATCCATCCCCGCCTCCATTCTCAGCCGTTAGATCGGATCCATCTCATCATCCAATGGTCGCTTCTTCATCGTTCATCAAAATCTGAAGTCCCTGCAAAACACCATAGTACCTAAATTCCAAGCCTTCAGATTAGATCACATTTAGATCCTACGGTCGCTTCTTTGCTTGCGCATCAAATCTCGATACTTCCGCTTAACACTACAACACCTAACCTCGATCTTCGCCGTCAGTTTTGATGTATCTCGTCATCCAACGGTCTCCCCTCATCCATTTCCATCGCGCCGTTGGATCATTCCATCATCCTATAATCCTACGGTCCAGCTTCGCGAAACATCAAAATCCTCTACACCTGCTCAACACACTAGTATCCTATACCTATACCCTAACCAAACGCCCCCTCCTTCTTCTCCATCGACTTCTTCTCTTCCCCCCCCTCTCTGCAACAGAACCACCTTCTCCATCATCACCACTACCCACTCCACTGCCACGCCACCACCTCTACCTGTCTCACATCATCCCTAAACTACCAACCCATCATCACCCCCTAACTATCTAGCCCCCTATTCCCTCAATCTCTCACGTTTCTTCCCTGAAACCCTAAGCGTGAGAGGTTGATGAAGTAGGTGACCTAGAGAAGAAATCAAGGTATCGGAAAGGCACCAGGAGAAGCAGAGAAGACATGGGTCGATGCTAATTGAGGAGATTTGTCACATCAAGGTAAGAAAAAAAACCCAAGCCCAGTTCACAATTGAACTGTTGAGCCCAAGTTCACAGTTCATTCCAAAATCATTCAAAGGCCCAAGGCCTAAAGCACTTCATCATTACAAACAAACCCACTAAGCCCAAAGCACAATTAGAAGCCCAATAGCAATTTAGAGCCCAAATAGCTAGAAAACTCCAAAACACTCCCAGTCTCTGTGGATCGACCCGTACTTGCACGAGCTACAACTGACGACCGTGCACTTGCGGTATTACTGTAGGCCCGTTTTTATCGCTTAATTTTCACACTCCTCCGGGCCCACCAAGTTTTTGGCGTCGTTGCCGGGGATTGGTGCTGTGTTTTTCTTGTAGTTTTATTAGCTATTTTTGCATTTCACTGCATAGCATTTGCATCTGCATCTGCTTCACTTCATTTGCTGTTGGGCCTGCTGTTCTGAACATGTTTTCCTCTGCTGGGACGCCACCAAGGAAAAGAACCAAAGCCCAACTGGGTTTTTGCAACAATATCAGAGCAGCTGGGCTGTGCTTAAAAGGTAACCCATTTAAGAGAACCCGAATTGTGGGCTTCCAATTTTTAATTGTGGGCTTGTAATATTAAAGCCAATTTTTGGGCTTTTTATTTTCTGTTGGGTTTGTAATTAATTTTTGTGGGCTTGTATTTAATTTTTGTGAGCTTGTTTAATTTGGACTTGTATTTTGTATTCTGGGTTTTTAAACCCAGCTGAGCTTGTAACCGATCACGCTAGGTTAACTCGTTAGTGGGCCGAGTACCCAAATTCTAGGCCGAGATTTTGGACTCAGTTTCACCAAACGTTTTCAAACCAGCTGAGCCAAAGCAAACACAAAACCAATAGTGGGCTTGCTCCCATTCAAAAACCAAATTTTATTTTCTTTTTTTTTAAAAAAAAAAAAAAAAAAATAAGTTACCAAATGTCTCCCGACAAAACCAAATTTTTCCCAAAAAGTCCAATCCCATTAAAAACCAAATTTTCTTGTAGATAATGTGTTAGTTAAATTTCCTTTTGTATATATTTTGTGCTCATCCATTGTGACTCCGAATATGTTGGAGTTTTGCCTTGGATAACGGAGTTTTAATTCTGCTTTCGCCGAAATCGGGTATTCTCTCTCCTTTTACTCTACTCAGCATGTCCCTTTCCATATGTTGCATTTTAATTCTTTCCATATTTTGAAACATTGAGGACAATGTTTAGTTTAGGTTTGGGGGTATAGAGTAGATACCACGATAATATGCCATAATTGAAAACAAAACTCCATCTTTTTGAAAAAATTGAAAAATTCCAAAAAAATTAAAAAATGAAAAATCATAAAAAATGGAGCTCATTTACCTTGAAATGTTGACTCTTGTGCAAATATGTAATTATTAGGAGTCTTAATCTAGATATTTAGGCACCCTGATTCTAGCACAATTCACATAGTGATAAGAAATTTGCACGCGCACGATCTACCAATACATGTATAGCCTCGATCTTCAAGGTGTTTGATAGGAAGTCACGATTGCCAATCACTTTAGAATACTGAACGAAACTTGACTAGATTGTTCTTTGGTTGGTTGGGATAGAAGGTGGAGGTTACATTAAGAAAGACAACCATCGAATTTAACTGGGTGCATCAAAAAGGGCTACCTCTTGCAAAGTGTCATGTAATCTTTTGTTTCCTTTTGTATATGTATCAAAAGTGTTTCTTCTTCTTCAAAAAAAAAAAAATAAAAAAAAATAAAAATATCAATCAAGTATTTGTCAATTCCATCCTCTCTTGTTCCAAAAATAAAAGAGAGTAGTCAATGTAAATAAGAGTCATGTAAAGAGTCATCTTTTGTGTTTTATTGTAATAAGCAAGGAAGGGTGTATGCCATTGATGTACAACGCGAGTAATTGTGAAATACCTCCAACTCATTCACAATTATCGTAAAGTCCGGACAGCTAGCTAGATTTCGACCTTGGTTCTTAGCCTGAGAAACTATCTCTTGGTGATTAGTAGTCATAACATCCGATCTTTCTTTACACATGTGTAGATACACTTTACACTCTTATCACATGTCTTTATTTGTTATCAGTGCTAGGATTGTGCCTTTGATAGCTAGATTGACATCTCCATTTTGCTGTGAGCTTAAACTGACTTGCACATGTCACATTTGATGGAATATGAGCTTATATTTTGACCTAGAACTTTGTAGGTACGTTCTAAGCAAACCTTCACGAGACTTAACTCGTCCACTAGGGACACTTAGTGGTTTAAAAGGCTTAGTGCATATGCTAAATGCATTCGAGAGACCAGCGACAGTGGTATAGGTAGGATTTTCTTAGTTTTGTTTTACTTGAGGACAAGTAAAATTCAGGTTTGGGGGTATTTGATGAGTGCTAAAAAGTGCATATTTCTATATATTTTTCTTGGCATTTAACTCATCTTTTGTGCATTAATTCTACATTTTATCCCATATTCTGTATTTTCATTGTTTTCAAGAATAAATATTTTTATTAATTAATTTTGTATTTTTAGGTACCAAATAAAGACTAGATGAGTTGCGGAGCCAAAAGAGCAAAGACACGGGAGAAAGCCGGTGGAATCTCTAGCGGAAAAGAAGTGAAGAATGTGTTATGGAAGACTCAAGGATAAAAATGGGCTTAAAAAGGAAGAAATTGTTCTTAAAGAAGAAGTGGGCTCAAGATTACCTAAGCCCAAATCCAATTCCTAAGCCCAAATCCATATCCTAAACCCAAAATTCAATACCCAAACCCGTTTTCCTTCTTAACCGTAAGATTGGATCCATTCCATCATCCAACGGTCGCTGCGTCATCATGCATCAGATTTCGATGCACCTTACCAACACTACAGCACCTAACTCCATCTTGAGCCGTTAGTTTCGTTGTATTTTTGCATCCAACGGTCGCTCATAATTTATCTCCATCTCGCCGTTAGATCCGTTTCAGAAGTTATCATCCCACGGATTCCCTTCACAAAACATCAAATTTGATGATCCCGTTTAACACCTAAGCAACCTAACCCTATTACCCGCACCAAACGCACCCTTCTGCCAAAACCCATCGAGCCATCTCCTTCTTCCCCTCTTCTGAAACAGCGACGCTGTCTCCATCACCACCATCTTCTCCCCAAATCACTCCACCATCTTCTCCCCCCAAATCATTCAACCATCACCACTCGAGCCATCATCACTTAGACCTACTTTTCTAGCCACTTATTACATCACCTCCTAATCGTTTCATCTCACAGGAACCCTAGGTTAGGAGTTGATGAAATAGGTGAGGTTAGAGAATAAATCGAAGGCATGGGTAGTATCAGCAGACGACAAGGAAGCATGGGTGAGAGATATCAATCGTTTTCAGAGATTAGGTAAGAATTTTCTGTAAAACCCTAATTTTACTGATTTGGGGATTTTAGTTTTTTTTGGGTTGTAACTATAAAAGGGTGTTAGGGGTTGTAAAATTGGGCATCTCTGGACTAGCCAGTAGACATTTTGAAGAAATTTTCATTACAATTTCAAATTCAGTCCCTTTATCACAGTTGATTATTTTGAATGTTATGTGTGTGTTGTTTGAATTATCTTGTATGATGTTTATTGTTGTTCACAAGTTTAGCATGAGCTAAACTGCATTAGGCTGAGGCTCAGATGAAGCCTAGTGCATTGTCAAATGGTGAATTGCTAGGGTAGTTATCCTGATGTATGTTTTGATTGAGCAATGGGAAGAGATTAATGCTCATAGTGCCTGTGATTGATTGTTCTGTCAAAAGACAGTCAATGCTAGGGGCAAACTAGTGAGCAAATTAGTTTTCCTCCCATTCTAGATGTATGCATAGGATTTTCAACTCAACCTAGGATCACATTGCTTGGCTAGGACACAAAGGTGGATTCTAAGCCCTTAGCTTAGCCACAATCCCTTTTACAGACACTTAAATTCAGTTCTGTTTTGCTTCCTGTTCAGTTTATCTCCTTACCTGTTTTGCTTGTTTAATTCCTTGCAATTTGTAGCTGTTGTGCACTGAAATCAGTGCACAAACTCCCCCTGCCCTTGGATTACAGTCTTGGTTCCCTGCTATTTTTATTTTATATCCTCTGCCATTTAATCTTTGCTGTTTTGCCATCTTGTGTTAACTGCTTTGGTTTGTTAACTGTTTTGGTTCTTTGCATCTGCCATATTACCTTGCCTTGCTCACTGCCATAGTGCTTTGCACCCATTGATAGCTTAGGATAATTTCTTGTATGCTCCCACTCCCTGTGGACTGATCCCATTCTTACTTTATATACTAAAACTTGACCTTATATACTTGCAAGAGTTTTTGTGTGTTTTCCATTTTCACACCAACGCACCACCGTGCCAATGGAAAACCATGCCAGCCACGTCTCCGCACCCAGGTATGCCAACCATGCCAGCCGCACCACCGTGCCAATGGCATACATGCCAGCCACGTCTCCGCGCCAAGGCATGCCAACCATGCCAGCCGCACCACATGTGCCAATGGCATGTCGTTCCAGCCACATCTCCGCGCCAAGGCATGCCAACCATGCCAGCAGCACCACATGTGACAATGGCATGCTGCGCCAGCCACATCTCCGCGCCAAGGCATGCCAACCATGCCAGCCGCACCATATGTGTCAATGCAATGTCGTGCAAGCCACGTCTCCGCTCCAAGGCATGCCAACCATGCCAGCTGCACCACATGTGCCAATGGCATGCCGTACCAACCACATCTCCGCGCCAAGGCATGCCTACCATGCCAGACGTACCACATGTGCCAATGGCATGCCGTGCAACCTTTCCACGCCAAGGCATGCCAACCATGCCACATGTGCCAGTGGCATGTCGTGTCAGCCGCATCTACGCGCCGAGGCATGCCGACCATGCCAGCCGTCCCAACATGCCATGCACGACGTTGGCTTCCAAAACGAAGGGTTGCAATATACAACGCTTGCCCTTCCTTCTGAGATGCAAATCTCAGCCACACAAGTTTTCCACCTAACGCATGGCAACTTCCGTCCTAAGTCCAAACATCACGGTTTGTACTAAACCCTAATTTTGGACGCGCCTAAACTATGACAAAGCCATGCCGGCCCTACCACATGTCGTTGTCTGCCAAAATGAAGGGTTGCAATAATCAACGGCTACCCTTTCATCTGAGATACAGATCTCAACCGTCCAAGTTTGCCACCTAACGCATGGAAATTTCCGGTCCAAGGCCAAACATCAAGGTTTGTACTAAACCCTAATTTTGGCTGCGCCTAAACTATGCTAAAGCCATGTCGTCCCTACCACATGTCGTTGGCTGCCAAAACGAAGGGTTGCAATAATCAACGGCTACCCTTCCATCTGAGGTGCAGATCTCAACCGTCCAAGTTTTCCACCTAACGCATGACAACATCCGGCCCAAGGCCAAACATCACGGCTTGTACTAAACCCTAATTTTGGCCGCGCCTAAACTATGCCAAAGCCATGCCGGCCCTACCATATGCCGCTGGCTGCCAAAACGGAGGGTTGCAACAATCAACAGCTACCCTTCCATCTGAGATGCAGATCTCAACCGTCCAAGTTTGCCACCTAACGCATGGCAACTTCCGGCCCAAGGCCAAACATCACGGTTTGTACTAAACCCTAATTTTGTCCGCGCCTAACACATGTCAAAGCCATGCACGATGCTGGGTGCCAAAACGAAGGGTTGTAACAATCAACTGCTATCCTTCCATCTGAGATGCAGATCTCAACCGTCCAAGTTTGCCACCCAAGGAATGCCAACCATGCTAGCCACACCACATGTGCCAATGGCATGCCGTGCAACCTTTCCGCGCCAAGGCATTCCAACCATGCCGCATGTGCCAATGGCATGTCGTGTCAGCCACATCTCCGCGCCAATGGCATGCATTGCCACATCTCTGCGCCGAGGCATGCCAACCATGCCGCATGTTCCAATGGCATGTCATACCACATCTCCGCGCCAAGGCATGCTAACCATGCCACATGTGCCAATGGCATGCCGTGCCAGCCACATCTCCGCGCCAAGGCATGCTAACCATGCCACATGTGCCAATGGCATGTCGTGCCAGCCACATCTCCGCGCCAAGGCATGCCAACCATGCCAGCCGCACCGCTGTGTCAAAACCATACCAGCCTTTCCTTCACGTCATTGGATGCCAAAACGGAGGTTTGCAACAATCAATGGCCACCCTTCCATAGTCACCAGCTAACGCGTGGCAACCTTTGGCCCAACGCCAAGCTCTAATTTTGGCCGCGCCCAAACTATGCCAAAACCCTAGTTCTTGGCCGCGCCTAAACTATGCCAAAATCCTAGCTTGTCCACGCATAACCATGTTAAAGTCATGCCATGCTTTCATGTTGCTGGCTACCAAACGAAGGGTTGCAATAATCCACGGCCACCCTTCCTCTCCAGATGCAAAATCTTGACCGTCGAGGGTCACCACCGAGACGGCAAGTCTCCCAAGCTCAACTTGCCAAACAGCAACAACATGCTACATGTTTTCCACGAAAACACTCGAGACATCAACAAATGTCACAAACTGGGGGATGCTCATTAGGGTATTGGTTTGGCGGTTTACAGCGTGCGGCGTACACTACGCCCGTTACAAGACAGTGTCATAAGAATGAGGCGGTTAGTAAATACAGGGAGTAATGGTGAAACGCTTTCCTTCATTATGGAACATCAATTCCAGGCGTTACCGGTTACCACCTCCTCCCATTTACTCATCCGTTTCCATTTCCTACGAGACCAGAGTACGTTTCACTTCGACTTGTATAAATAGGTCTTACCTATTACCACCGAACAACAAGTTTGGGTCGGGAGCATACAACATTCAGAAATCATTTGTTAGCTTTCCCATCTGTTAGCTTTCCACTTTCTGATACAAGTAGTCGAAAAACTACTCTTCCAGAATCAACTATTCTGATCTTAACACTCTCTTCGCTTCCCACCCCAAAACTAACCCTTCTCCTTCACTTTGTGACCGAAGCAAGTCTGGAACGGCCATTTCTTGGTTTAGGCCGGATTTGTACAGATTGATCTCTCGAATTTAAAGTACTCCCTGCAGTATATTGTTTAGGGTTTAGACTCGTTTCTCACCCACTCACGCGAAATTATCTAAATCGGCAGAAACCGTTTTCACCCTCAAACACTCGCAGTACGAATACGATTCGAAAAAAACATGTTATAATACTGTTACAAAGCATCTTGAACACCATATATGCAAGAAACTAAAAGAGAGCATGGTGCGGCAAATAAATATCAAGAAGTGTTGCGATCGATGAAATTCCAATAAGAAAATTATACCTGCACCAAATGATGATATAAAGCAATCTTCTCAATATGCGATCAGTAAAATAGTACTGCATTAAACTTAATATAATACTGGTATTGTTTCAAAAAAAATAAAAAAAAATCCACAGAATGATAGACGCCAAGGCACGGATTCCCCTACCCACCACCCTTTGAGCTGAATCTTTATATCCAATGGATCATGCCCAAGAAGTATGTCAATGGTCAACCATGCCACACACAAACCCACCTCTATCACCATCCACATTGGTTTTTATGCATCCACAGGACTTCAAACCCAACAACCATTACTTAATGCCCATGGCTTATAGTGTTTGCATGACTTGATAGTTTAGATGAAAGTTTGACAACTGAAGGAAGTGTCGAGCCAAACTTTACAGCCTCCAGGATCCAAATAAATTAAACAATCAAACTCAGAGCAATGTGCAAAGAGCAATCTTATTGGTTGCGAGTTAAAGCAACTACTAAGTGGATACCTGCACCGAAGCCAAAGATACCCAATGTTCGACCTGAAACAAAGTAAAAAAAAATATTTGCTAATCACTATACAAAGAATAAATTAGTGACTAAATGGATGGTTACAGAATCAGTTCTCAAAATAGTTCAATTACAATAGTTGTGACTTCAGTCCTGTGCTGCGCAATTCAATAACATACCATTAACAAATTTAAACCGCCATAAGTTTACATGGATCCTTTAATTTTAGAATACCAAAATACACAAAAACACAGAGAGAAATCCACTATACATTTTCTTCACAACGTTTGAGAAGGAAAAGGTGTTTATATGAAGCACGTCCAAGAATATCTGAGTCTTTATAAGGCACATGTTCTTCACCAGCATATTTGTTTCCCTGAAAATAACGAAGTATACTATTCATTGCTTCCCTAAATTTAGTCAATCTCTCTTTATCAACTCCTCTCTGCAAACAACGCATATTTCTTTGATGTATGTTCAAAAAATATTGACAAACTGGCGACAATATCAGAAACTGGTGGAATAAATAAACCCCTAATTTATCCCTCTCATCTTTTACATGGGTATAGCAGTTGGGTTAAATACATGAACGCCTTCTAATCTTTTATTGCAGTATGGAATAATCATGCCTGGGCTTTTATTGCGGTATGGAATAATCATACCTGGGGGCTGGGCCATTATTCCATTGTTTAAAAGACAATCATACCAAAGTATTATCTGCCAGAAAACAATGTAGCGTAAATGGTATAGTATATCGATCAATATCTACCTAAGCTGTTAAGTGCAACGCAAAAGAGTTGCACATTTTTAGGAGGAATTATATCCTTTGCAGGTCATTATCGGAATTTGGAATTATGCATTCCATTTTTGCTAATGCTACGACTGTTGACGTTCCCTTGCTACAGGTGAAACCAAGATGATATAGGGCACTCTTTTTAAATGTATGCATGTGTTGCTGCCTATTGCAAATCTAATATCGACACCGGAAGCAAGTTTCCGTCTACTACTTAAATAACTGTGCTATCTGTGGGAATCGAACCCACAACTACATGGTTGAGAACCATGTACTCTGCCATTTGAGTTAAGATAGCAAGTACCATTCGCTAATGTAAGTCGGGTTTGATATAATGACACGTTCAACTGATTCATTGGCATAGACGGGTAAAAGCAGAGAACTTACATTCAGATTAGTTATAACACATAAGCAGCCATCTTGAGAAATAAAGTCATAAGAAAACTTCCCCTTCTGAAAATGTAAAGTATGGAGCTCCTGTAAACCCCCATTAAGGAACCTTGTAGCAAGCAAAAGTCAACTATCTGAATAACCAAATAAGTAGCAACATCTAAGCAGAACATATTTTTCTATCATATAAACAAAATAAAAAGAATAGATAAGAAACTAAACATACCATGTGTTTGCATAGTGCAGCACAACTTTACCTCAACTTCAAACAAAGCCTACACAAAATAATAGTGAAGCTTTTGCTGGAACTTATGAAAGTTATAAAGGTTTCTTTGTGGAATGCATTATGTAGATCAAAAAGAAAATAAGCAATACGAATCTATAAAGCCACCTGAACTACATGTAAGTCCATGAGTTTCAGAATCACTTTGCAGTCGTCATTACACAGGAAATACCAGACTACCAAACCAATGCTATTGCTACATATGCATAATGCATCCAATTAGTAATGCTTGTTTAAATGGATCAATCACGGGTGCTTATCTGAACATGACAAACAATAAGATCTTTACATTTCCTTTACTGAAACTATCAATGTCTTCCTTATCTCTGCTCTACAGCACAAATCAAGTTAGACAAATATACAATACTGAGGACTACTATTGACATGAGCACCAAATTGAAAGCATGATTCCTTATTCTAACTGTGAGTAATGAAAACTACAATTAAGATAAAGCCTTACGCTGGCCATATTGGCAAGGCATAAATAAAACATGCATCTGAAGTGAGCATATACATATGGCACATTTCTTCCAAGCAGATGCAGATGCAAAATAGAAATTAAAAGTCTGACCTGTGATCTTCTTGCTCCAAAAATTCAGAACGAAAAAAAAAAAAAAGCAAAAAAGAGAAAATAGAGAGGTTATACGCTTGTAGATGGTGTTTTCCTTCTTGATGATCGTATCTCAATTTCCTCTGAACACTTGTTTACTAAGGGAACATATGGAAACAGTCTTATTTATTTTCATGAATTAAATCAATGATCTTCTGGTGCCAGCCTATCTATTTACATATAAACATCAAATTCTAGTTTAGAAGTTTTGAGAAAAGCATACCAACTTTGCATATAAGAAGAACAACTTTATTATCTCTCCGCATTTGAGTTACCGAATTAGATTTTCAGATTCCAATTAGGCTTATCTAGCTTCCCCAATTTTCATTGTTCTTCCTTCGCTGTTAATGCTGCTGCTTTGTGCCCATATCCTGGAAATTGATACATCAAACACAACGGGAGTCTGGATTTGAATTCAACGATTGATGCCAAAAAATAAAAGACTTAAACCCACAAATCCTAATTAGATAAAACATCAAAAAATTGAGAAATTGAAATCAAGAGATGCAAAAATTAAAGTAACACTAACTGATATAAGAGGGGTTGTGAACCTACCAATCTCGTTTTCACGCTACATTGAAGCGGGATACAGGACAGTGGGTCTTTAACTCCCCATGTTTTGGTAGCTCCAATGCTAATACCTAGCTGCTGGCTGAAAACATGACATTACGATAGAAAGGAGCAAGTGTTCATACTCCTTGTTGGATGGAATGGACGTCCGTCACAATTTCGTAGCACATTGTGATATGGGTGGTTGCGACCAGAAGCTGCTGATTCAGACCCTATTGATGGTTTTGAGAGCTGGTGATTATGACCATATTGCTACAATTAAGTCACCACCGTGTATCTTCTGTCTTAATTGTACAAAAAAAAAAAGCTAGTTGAATATACTTACTTGGTTTTGCTTCTACTTCCAGTTAATTTTCTACACTACACTTTGGGCAGAGAAAGAAACCAAATCATCAAAATTTCAGCCATATCATCGAAACACCTTATAAAAAGATTGAGAGAAGTCCTTTAAGAGAAAATTACTGAAACTTGTTATTGTAAAAAAATGCATGATCTAATTGAAGCTGCAGAAGAGACCATTCGAATCCAAATTGATATTGCTCACCAAACCAAAAGCTACAAAGTGAACCCTAGCTAGTTTTCTGTCCCTCTCTGAAAAATGCATCGAGGGAAAATCTGCTAGGTGCTGAGAAAAACCCCATCAGCACCAACTTGGTTCCGAAAATTGGTTCACAACCAACACTAATCTCTGCAACACACATAAGTAGACTTAGTTTTGAATTGAACAGAGAATAAGGAGAGGAAAAAAGGAACGGAAAAGAATCCTAATCATTGGACTGATTGAACCGAAAGAACCATAATATACCCAAAACTAATACAGTACTAACCAACACAAATAAAGAAGCATTGTCCCTATTGTTATCAAAAACTGAATTAAGAAGCATACAAAGTTTACCGGGCGTAAAACCCTAGGATTTCACGAATAGATTCTACTTCAAATACTCTAATCTTCAACCTCAAAAAATACTTTAATCTTCAACATCAACCTCAAATACTTCAAATACTTTAATGATTCCAAAAAAAAATCATGAATAGCTACATTATGATCTTCGTAACTTCGTTAGTACCTTCACCAAACCAAAAGATAATAAATTTAAAATACAAAATTGGAAAAATCCCCGAATCAAACTGATGGAAAAACCTCCGAAGAATAGATTAATCTAACAACCGAAACTTTGTTTCTTTTAAAATATAGATAAACCCACAAATTGCTGAACACGGTGAAAATATATGTTAGTCAACTGACTGGCTTTCAAACGAAACTATGTACACACCAAATCACATTCAACTAATAATAGAACCCCATAAATTAGAAAACAAAAGCATTTTGATTACCTGATGATGTAAAGATCAACAGGACCTTGATTTGGGTTTCAGGTACACATATTTTTATCCCAAACACTTTTTTATATTAGAAAAAAAAGAAACCTTCATGAGATAGAACTCTAGGTTTCAGTTTCTGAAATCATTACAAAAATCAATTATTGTCACCAAAATCTCTTCTTACCCAGTAAATCTCTTCAAGTTCAACCAAAATCAACAGAAAGAAGATGAAGATGCGAAGATGACATTGTAGGAAAAGCCCTGCTCAGGAAAGCTAAAACATCCCTAGATTGCAATAATCTTTACGAGCAAATTTATGTTAAACATCGTAAGATTCTATGTATAGAACAAATAAGTAGTATGAATCGTTAAAACCGCAAGTTTCTTAGTCGTCCAATGGAAAAAAGAAAAGTATGTCTTACCCGACCGCTGAATGATCAATTTTGATTAAGTATTTCCTTCCTAATTTTTTGTCCTAATTAAGTTGAGATGTACTCCCGTTATAGTTTAATCAGAAGAAAAAAAAAAAAAAAAAAACCTAAGCATATAGTACTTACCTCAACTAAGTTAAAACACCACAGATACCGTTATTGAGTTAAACACAATAAAAAACAGAACATCAAAAGCAAAGAGGATAGAGAGAAACCCAATAATTTTAGGCTTTGTACCCCTTCCATTATAGCCAGGTCTGATACAGGTAGCTTCACAATTTTGTGGTACTCACTGTCTAATGCCACAAAAACGATCGGCCTAGCATGGTCTTTCACTTCAAAACAGACAGGGAACCAAGATTAAGTATTTCATGTAAAATAATTAGACATGAGGAACTACATCACCTTGCTATTGGCTACTCTATTTTGGATTCGTGCTCAGTGGCACAACTCTTCATCCTTCTCACTAACCACTCTGAGCGGCATTCGCTACACGCTACTTAGTGCCTTTGTTAAGTTCCTGCACCTGAATTGCAATAACCCATAATTTATTTATTCCGGTAACCGTCTGTGTGTCCCTAAGTCCAGTCCAATATATATATCCTGTAAATCAAACCTACAAAACCCAGAATTCAAAAGTTAGAGGTAATCAACACCAAATCATAACTAATAAAAGAGGAATCTTTCCGAATCAGAGATAACCAACACCAATCCAGATAATGATAGAACCATGAAATTAGAAAAACAAAGAATTTTGATTTCGTTTAAGGACAAACAGAACCTTGATTTGGGTTTCAGGATAAACATAGTTTTCTCAAACTAATCCCACTAAATTAGCATGGAGAACCAATATTTCCAAACCAAAAACATCAAACTTATGTATAATGGTAAATCCAGAGTTTTCCTGTTACGTAGAATAATTGTTCAAGTTCGTGCAAATGAGCTGATTGTGACCGATCTCTGGTTTGGGTAGCCAGTAATGAGTCAACTATGAATATCATGCAAATACATATGCCAGTTAATCCAGCTATAGAATGGCATAAGACAAATCCCGCATGACTATCACTTCCATTTGCTTCCTACCAACCATGTGCATGATATCCTCTTGAACTTCTTGTCCCTAATTCTCTATCAACCATGCACAATCATTGGTTTGAGTAGCCAATAATGAGTCAACCATGCTTATGAAAATCGAGAAAAAAAAGAATATCAGAAGCCAACGAAAGAAAGAAGTAAATACCTAAGCCAGTTCCTCGATCCATCTATAGAACGG
This sequence comes from Papaver somniferum, assembly GCF_003573695.1. Lineage (NCBI taxonomy): Eukaryota > Viridiplantae > Streptophyta > Magnoliopsida > Ranunculales > Papaveraceae > Papaver > Papaver somniferum. The sequence continues at coordinate 53,189,901 of NC_039368.1, read as the reverse complement.
CATGAGACAAATCCCTCAAGACTATAACTTGTCCATGATATCCTCTTGAACTTGCTCTCCCTGGTCATGTACAAAGGTTATGTTATGTGGAAAAAAAAATCTCATGGTATATACTATTCTGATTGCAACATGCTTGTTGTAGTATTCTGACATACCCAAGAAAACAAATTAAAGGATCAAAAGTGTAATGTAATACAGTAATTCGGAAACCATAATTTAATTCGTATTGCTTATAGAAAGAACAATATTATCATACACGAAGAATAAAATTGTATTGTGATTCAATACAATCCTTAACAAAGTAGAAACATCTTGAATGAAAGATGTTAGACCATAATTCAAAACTCTAGATTACAATCTATTAAGAGGATTGATTTTTTTCTCACATTTAAAATACATCTACAATTCATGGAACTGAATCTAAATCTTTATTTAGACTGAAAATTAATCATTCACAATTCATGGTACTAAATCAAAGAATTTCTTCACCAAGTAATCAAGAACCAAAAGAAGAATGATCAGATACATCGACAATCCCCATCATAACCATCCACTGTTAGCCATGATATTAACTGGGGGTAACCGTGTACATACGTTTGCTAAGTTCCCGCAACCTGAATTGATTAACCCACAATTTATCAGCTCCTGTATCAATCTGTACATCGAATGCCTAATTTAGTCTCATGAATTATATATATATCCTGGAAATTAAACCTACAAAATTCAAAAATCACAGGTACCAAACCAAATATCACATTCAACTAATAATAGAACCCTAGAAATTAGAAAAAGCTATAAAAAGCTAGAATTTTGATTACCTGGTGTAACGATCTATAGAACATTAATTGTGGCTTTCACACAGGAGATGTAGCGCTTTGTCTCCATCTTTTGCTAAGCAATCAAACCGAAATTACAGAAATTCGTATTGTTGTATTTCTGAGGTTGTATTAGGATTTCATCGACGAATGGTTGAACTTCAGTGACCGAATAGTTTCTTAGGTTTCATTGTAAAAAATTAAAAGAATTTCAGAAAGGTATTTAAAGTATTATTCGACTTTTATCAGGAGACTCTTTTATTTATGGCAAATACCAAGAGTCTCTGATAGTCGTGAGTGTTTCGTAGCCGTCTAATGACTACTCCATCCGGAGTTTCCCAACTTTGAGATCAGGTCTATATTAAATGTCGTCCGTCTGATAGATTTTATCATCATTGAGAATTTGAGACAAACACCGTACCTTTTTATAATAATGATAAACTATAAAATCTTTAAAATTGGTATTACAGTATTATTATTATAAACTATAAAAAAACAGTAAAAATTTTAGAATTGGTATTACAATATTATTACACAATACAACTTACAGATACAGGGGAAATATATTTATAACGACAGACTTGGTCCAGTCAAGTCAGTATGACTTGACTGGACCCTATATTCCTAATAAAAACCAAAATTGAGTTACCAAAACACCAGCCATATTATTTGGCCGACATAATAAAAACTACATTCAATAAACATGAAACAAAAACCTCATTTACATTTAAAATCGTTAAAAATTTAGTTTTTATTGGAAAAGAGAGATCAGTAATGGCACCACAAAATGAAGAATTAGTGATTGAAATGCTAGACCCATCATCATTTACTAACAACCAAATTTCTAATCAAATTTTTACTAAAATGATAAATTTATCAGTATAATCTCAACGATAATAATGGGTTTTTCTCTTTTTGTTGTTCGTCATCGTCCTCGACAGTGTTTATGTTATTCCAGGAATGGAGGCAATATTAGGCATTGTCTCCAAAATCAAGTTACTTTGTACGTGGGAGACAACAATATTTTGTTGATTTTAAGACGAAGTTAACATTCAAAACTGAACCAACATTTGGTCGTTTACTCCGAAATCGAGTTGCCTTCACTTATAGAGACAAATGTTTGTCGATTCCAAAATGGAATCAACATTAATTGTTAACAATGAAAGTAAAATGCCAATATGAGATGGGCTTGCCCGGATAAATATCCATTCAACATTTATAAGATTTTTGGGCTTAACCTTTTTTTTATCCATCAGACTTAAGCCTATTATATGAGCCAAACTTGTAATAGATAGTACAAAAAATCGGCTTCTGTGGAGCTAGAGCCTGAGAAAGCCTAGTCCTAGTTTTGCTCATGTTGATTGTTAACTCCAAAACTTGTTAGAGCATTGCTCGGTTGGATCCACCGAGCATTGGTATTCCATGTTTAGTTACGAAACTCGGAGTCGCTTGATTTGATTGCTAAAGTCAACTTGGTTAGGTTAAACTAGGCACATGGAATTGTTGAGACTTTCTCTTATTACTCACGAAGAACATGAAGATGTATCAACAACAATGAAGACATTATTCTTCAGTTCAAGATTAGTAACCACGGAATTGACTTGCTATATTTCTATGTTTTGTTCTTAGGAGTCAGTTTTTTGTTGAAAACATAGTACACGAAGTAAAGTTTGTTTACAATGAATTTAGTATTGGTGACTTGGTCATTAAACTATGATTAAAGTATCATTAAGGAATGATATACTAGTTGTTTCTACAACTTGAGTATATAGAGTTACGAAGTATAGTTTATCTATAAGACTTTGTATTATCGACATTGCACTAATTGGTAATTCGTTATTATGTAGTGTGTTGAACTTCCGGATTAATTCATACCTTGAAATTATGTTTCAGTTACATAGTTTAAGGAAGTAGACTTGTGAAACTTATTTTGTAGTTGAAAAAGGAGATTCAATGATCCATTCAAGAAGCGATCCCTAATAAGGATCTAATTTAGGACCGATCCCAAGTAAGGACTTAATCCAGGACCAATCCCTAATCAGGATCTAATCCGGGACCGATTCTAATAAGTCTGACTGAACTTTACACTTTCGATTTGGTTCAGGTTTCTGTATATATCGAGGTGTACATGGATTAGCCTAGGAATGTTCATAAATGTCGACATAGTGATTTGAACATGTACTAAACTCTAATATATTAATATTCAAGTATTTTCATTTGATACTCAAGGCATGATCCTGAAAATAATTTTTCAATATCTTTTTAGATTTTGGAATTATATGTTATCCATATCCCAGAAGTTGGAAAATCTCTAGTTAATAATGTTGGAATCTTACAACAATGAACAACAACATTAGATGTATCAAAGTAATATATAAAAAACTGAATCAAAACAATTCAACCACAAATGACTTGGCGAGGGCATAATCACAGGTTCAACAAGTTTTCCTTAAAACATAAGTTCGCGGGTTTACTCAAGAATGAGAAATGCTAAGTTCGCGGGTATACCTAAGAATGAGAAATGCTATACCCCAACGTGCGAATATGTATCTAGTACTGCCAGGTAAATATCGCATTAGCAAAACGCAATCTACTCATTCATGAACTTAGCAACACGGATTCGAAGTAAATAAACATGTAGTGCGCAAAACAAAGTTAGAATATGTGAAAAGAACAAGGGATAGTAGCCGCTTTCGGACACAAGTTTTCAACAAAACTCAAGTTCTTATTTGTAGGAGAATAGTAAATTTAGGGTTTCAATTTTTTTGTAAAACAAATAAGATAAATTCGAAAAAGGGATTATCCCATAATTAAAAAACTTAAAGAAAATACTTTTGGAATTAATTATTTAAAGAAAAACTTGCAAAAATAATTTCGAGTAGACACGGGACTTGGTGCATGATATATGCGCATACGGCATAGGTTAGTGATAAGTGTATAATTCATATGATTTTAGTGTCCATTCCATACTTGTTTTAGCTATTATTGTTGTATGTATTCGTATTATTACTCTCGTTTTCTCTTATCTGCCTCTATTAGGTGAATCATCCAAAAAGGAGCTAAAAAGTGTTGAAAAGAGTTAGAAAGAGAAGTATTCCAAGTATCCAAGTGCCCAAGTCCAAGAGAAGTGGAAGAAGTGCGACGAAAAGGGGCAAAAGGCTCAAAATCAAGAGAAGGGTCAAATACTGATCTTAACTCACTTAAATTAAGGATTTCTCATCATCATCTAGAATATAATTGAAAGATAAAAAGAATGCAAAAAGAATGAGGTCATTCCGAGTTCGGATGAAGAAGTTGTGGTCAAAACAAAATTTAATTGAATACCGAAGACAGTAAAGTTCGCGGACGGGTTTTATACTTTAATTCCGAAAAAATCTTCTTGAATTTGAAGTTCGCGGACTGGGTTCGCATACTTAGCAAGTGGAAAACGTTTATGCACACCTTGGAAAGCCTAAAGGCACGTTTGGTTTCGCTAGTTCGTGTTTTCGAGTCGGGTTATTGAACTGAACTAAATACTTGGAGACCAAGCAATGTAAACCTATAAAAAGGTATTAGGTTATGTAAAATAAAATATCATCGATCTCATATCACAAGTTCTACATCTAAACCTAGGGTTTACCCCTTTAGGGGGAAACCACCATTATTCATCTTCTTTGTAATATGAGTAGCTAAATCCTTTGTTGATTAAGGATGAATTCTATGAAACCCCGTAATTTTATTAACATGATTTTTGGGCCTAAAACCCATCTAGACTACTTTATTCGAATTTTAATCTAAAACTTAACTTGTATAAAATAAATATTTAGTTTTGAGTATATTTTATGGTTTCCAAAAAAAATATACTAATAAATATTAATTTAACATGTTCTTAATATCTCTTAAAAATATAAATCATTTTCCACTTTGGTTAATTAATTAATCAGGATTTAGTTAATTATGGAAACAATCGGTGCATTGATTAGTAGTTACATGTTATTAATATTAGACATTTTTATTAATGCTAGTAAAGAGATTCTTATTTTTAGCTCGTAATTGTAGCATGAATTTGAAATACATACGAAAATTGTAAATGGAAGATTTGATTATTTTGGAAATTTAATGATTTGGCTCTTACGGAAAATATTTGTACGTATCTCTTACATTAATCAGTTAAGTAAAGAGTACATACATATATAAATTTGTATTTAAGTTTATAAATATAAATTAGGAAATTGACTGATTAGTACTAATTAATTAGAGGAGTTTACCTTATTTACGTGTCTATTCAATGTTAGCAAAATTTAAGGAGTTTCTTTGTATTAGGAAATTAATAATTATTTTATCAAAGTTTACATATTAAAAAAAATCTTTATTTTAAATTGATAATAGCATGGGTTGTCACTTTATTATAGTTAATAAAATTTAAATCAACGGGTTTTATTTGCATGCATGTGATTGGTTTGATTTAAAATGTTGCCTAAGATAAATAAAAAAAATATCGATTTTATAGGTTTTATTTGTCTATCCTTTTTAGTAACGTTACTTATATAGCAGAATGAAAACAAAAAACATCCCTCTCTTTTTCTCTTTCTCTCTCTGATTTTCCTTCTAAAACAATATAAGAAAACTAAACCCATCATTTTCATAAGTTATTCTTCACCTCGTAGTTTTATCTATACAAGAAGACAAATAAATAAATAAGAACATATGATTTATTGGAGAGAAAAAAAAAGGTGTTGCATCAAGATTTTTGGAAAGCTTTTGAGGTAGGGGGTTTATACCTAATATCAAAATCAAAACTTATTTTAGCATTAAAATTATATTGGTTTCTTTTTGATTTTCAAGCTAATAATCATAATGTTTGTGTTAAATTTATTACGTTATTTTCTTTGTATGAATTGATTTAGTTGTGAGTTCTATATATTGATTATTAACCATTATTGTTAAATTATTCTAGATTTTTATTTTAACATTTCATGTAGGTAGTAATGTTTTTCTCAAAATAGGAAATATAATAATGCATATTTATTGAGTTTTTGGGTTGTGAAAATTAATTTGATGCATTATACTACTAATGAATGAAATTGAGTTTTGGTTTGTGAAAGTCACTTTGATGCATTACATTAGTGAATGGAAGTGGATTTAGATTGGCGAAAGTGAGTTTAATGCATTAGTGAATGAGGTTTACTTCGGTTAGTTCTTTGGGATTCGGTTTGGTACACGTAGGATTAAATGCGTTGATTTGAAATGAGTTCTAGAAAAAAAAATGTATATATCTGCTGCTGAAATGTCAGGCCTTTATGGCATCTCACCACTGGTGGCAACCCTGGGAAGACTGTTCGGGGAACAGTAATGGTTTGTTTACCGGAATAAATCTGACAAATAGATTAAGAATTAATATATATGTTTACTGCTGAAATGTCAGGCCTTTATGGTATCCCACCACTGGTGGATAACCTGGGAAGACTGTGCGGGAAAAAATAATGGTTTGTTTACCGGAATAACTATGACAATTAGATTAAAAATCGTTTGAAGAAAGAAAAAGAAGACTGTTTGGGGAATAGTAGTGGTTTGTTTACCGGAATAACTATGACAACTAGATTAATGATCCAGATTTTAATGTTGAAGATTTGAGTAAGAAAATGTTAAATATTTATGGATAAAATGGCGTAATTATTATTGTGAATTTCTATGCATGGTTTCAATTATAATATCGGTTGCATGTGTTTGATTTTCGATGCACTCTATTATTTTTGGAAACTTCGTACTGGGCTATGGTTTGCTCACCCCTCTTTCTCCCTTTTCTACAGAGAATGAAAAAACACTAGACGTAAAAGAAATTATTATTTATCATAGGGATTTGGGCTTTGCGCAATTTTGAATTAAACCACTGTGTTGGCTTGTCTTAATATACTTTGATTTTGTAATTATTATTTTATAGTTTTGTAATTTTAAAAGTAACATTATGTTTCATTTTATAAATTTTATTTGGATTGAGTTTTGTATTTTATTAAAATCTGGTCCTACATGAGTGGCGGCCCGAGAATTTGGACTTGTTAGCTGGATCGGACCCGACCCACAAGGTCGAATCCGTGTCAGCTGGAAGTCCGGAAATCCATATTGTCACAAATTCAATGTTCTAAGCGTGGAGCTTTATTAATAATACAAATATATTGAGAGTTTTTATCATCATCATGTGTTTTCACTATTTCTAGGGTTTATGATTGATTAATTAGATTGTTTGGAGTGCATGCTAGATTGATCTATTGATTGTTCTATTGCTTGTGGAAGTTAGGAGATAAGTAATCTTCGAATAACTCTCTACACAAGTAGAAATCACGAGACCTTACAGAGGGATTCTGTGGAGGAATCGTGTGTAAAAACAACACCAGCAAGTAAACCTTGAGCTAAGAGTTTAACTACTGGGATTAACCTAATTCATAAAGCTTAAAGCGTTCGATTGGATTACACACGATTCCTCCACAGAGCTTCCGTATCCGTGGTATTGGAGAGCTTCTGATATTGGAGAGCTTCCGTATCCGTGGTATAAGGAGTTTTGGGGATAGCACTGAGCTAGATGCTATTCTACGGTTGGTGATGAATGGTTCTTACGAACAATAGATAAGTATATTAATCATGTTAACGCTTGGTAACGGCGAAGGATTCCTTGATCATCTCTTTCTTTTATTATTGTGTTTTTATTTATCTTACAACCAAATCCCCCTTTGTTATTTACTTTATCTTGCTGATCAAATAACCTATCAATTACACAGCTCTCTGTGGGAACGATCTCTTACTACCGCTATATTATCAGTTAATTAGTGGGAAATATATTTATTAATTTGTTGACCCTACGACAACCCAAACAGTTAGGTCATGTATTGTATGCCAGCCCGTGCCCGCCCACTCATATTGTATACTATCCATAATAGTATATATGGAGGCCATCCTTCTCTAATATACCCAATGTGGAATTAAAGAGTTTCATTCACTCAAAGGAAATGAGTGAGCATCCACGGAACACGTATAGGTCCTAAGATCATACCACACCAAGATCAAAAACATTTATTAAAAACTCATTTTCTCCAACAATCCCCCATATAAATGAAATTGCAGCGAAAGGAAAAAAATCGGAAAGCGGAAAATATCATATAGGCAAAGGTGTATAAAGCCTTGAACCCTTAGTTAGTGAGAAGTTACCGGAACTACTAGCTAGAGACGGTGAGCGCGATGTCTTCAAATGCTAGTATTTGGTGAAATTTGCGATAACAACCACGCATGGTATCCTCCTGACATTGCTAAGTTCGTGTCATTGTGTCCATTTTGGCCTTGGACGTATCTCGTTTCTCATAATGCTCTAGAGAATTAGCTCAAATTCTCATAGGAAGTGTCCCACTTCCTCATTCATATAAGTGAATTATATCAAGAGTTTTATTGAAACTATAAAACTCATTAAGACTTCAGAAAAATCATCTTTCACATGCAGTCACACCATCACAACAATGCACCATAAGGAGAGATGGAGAATGTAATTCTCTTGATAGTGCATATATATAATCACCACAAATTAGTTTTCTCATTGAACCTTCGTATTTGGATCTCTAATCAATAAGGGTGAGTATCCTTCATTGAAATTTTATTTCGTGATCTTAAGTCCAGTCCCCCTTGATTCGGTACTAACTATCTATTTAGACATACCTTTCGTCAAAGGGTATGCGATATTCTCCTTGGACTAAGACAACCAATGGAAATAACGCATGTTGAGATTAATTTCTTTAGAGAAGTGTGTCTTCTATGTATATGTATAGTCTTCCCGTTATAAACATTGTTTTTAACTCTAGATATAGCAGCTCCGGTATCATAATGTATAAATATAAGTGACACATGCCTATGCCAGAGACGAATGTCCTCTAAAAATCATCTTATCCATTCGACTTCTTCTCCTGCTTTATCTAACACAATAAAACTCGATTCCACAGTGGATCAAGCTATACATGTCTATTTGGAACTCTTCCAAGAAACAGAAACACCTGCTAGGGTGAAAACATATCCACTCGTAGATTTAGAATCCTTTGAGTCTTTTATCCAGTTTGCATCACATAATCCCTTAAGGATGGCAGAGTACCCTTTGTAATTCAAACAAAAGGTCATTGTGTATTTTAAGTACGCATCAATCTAATAAGTGAATCCTGATGCATCTGCTCTGGATTACAAGTATACCTACTTAAGTTACTCACTGCATAAGTGATATACGCTCTCGTGCGAATATTCTTGAGATTACAAGAAGAATCATATGGAGTACTAGCAGGTTTACAGTCAAAATGATTATGTTTCTTAAGTATGGATTCAACATAATTAGATTGACATGTACCATAGCCATTAGAACTTTTTCTAATCTTTATCCTTAATATGACATCGGTGGAGCCTAAGTCTTTCATGTCAAAGTTATCATTCAAAAATTTTAGTGGACTTAATAACATCCATGTTTGTAGCTAATATAAGTATATCATCAACATACACGCGTACAATGATACATTCATCTAAACAAGTTCAATGTAAACACACTTGTCATATTCGTTAATTCTATAACTAGTAAAATCATCACATGATCAAATTTTCCATGCCACTGTTCAGGTGCTTATTTCAATCCATATAAAGACTTAACCAGTTTATAACTTTGTTTTTACAACCTTTCACTGCAAATCCCTCGCGTAGTTCCATATAAATTTCTTCATCCAAATCACCATTTTGAAACGTTGTTTTTACATATATCTGATATATCCCCAGCTTATGGACAAATCGAAGCTATAGAATTAACATACTAATTGGAGTAATTTTAGTAATAGGTGAATAAGTATAAAAAAAAATTGTTCTGTTTATAGCCTTTAGCTACCAACCTAGCCTTGTATTTTTAAGCAGTTCCATTTATCTTACGTTTTTTCTTGAAGATCCTGTTAGAACCTATGACCTTAGAACTTGAAAGTAAATCTACAATCTCTCATGTACGATTTAGTTGTATGGAATCCATTTCACTAATGAAAGCTTTTTTCCACCATTGAGCTTCAGAAGAAATCATGGCTACTTTATAATACTTGGCTAGGTAAGTGGTGCAAGCATGATAGGTTTTCTCAGTTCTAACATTGTACCTCTTCTAGGTTCTATTTATGGTTCATCTTCCTCTAAAGTTAATGACCGACTAGTTGATAGAAAATCTAGGGAATCATTTAAACATCTCTTTTGAGATTTAGGTTTCATAGGAAAAATATTCTCAAAAAACTCAGCATCCCTAAACTTCATAATATTATTCAACCCCATGTCAGAATTTTCATAACTCACGACCATAAACAGTAGTATGCTCAGGATACCATATTAAAACATAATTAATAGTTTTGGGTCCTATATTAGTTCTCTTTGTAGGAGGGATGGCCACCTTTTCCAAAATACCCCCCACACTTTGAAGTAAGCATTAGATGGTTGTCTACCTGTGCATAACTCATATAGAGTTTTAAGTGGTCCTTTAAAGAGTAATGTTTTCAAGATATAACAAGCTAAGAGGATATCCTCCCCCCCC